>NC_134696.1:5924383-5969437 GCF_050947455.1 Rhinoderma darwinii
ATATGCTATATTCTAATCATGTATATAATATAAATATTCAGTATAATATAAGGTATAGTCTATTAGTGTATATAATATATATTGTATAGTATAATAATGTATGAAATATAATATAAAAGTATATTTTATGTTATATTGGTCTGATTTTCTGGCTTTGTCCATACAAATAAATTCCCACAAATGTCTCCACCGGGAGCTGAAACACTAACGGTTTATTAAAGGGCCGGCGTTATCGATTTCCTTGTAGGCCATTGTGTCAGGAATGCCCACATCAGCCATTCCTGTACCCGCTCCCAGGTCTGCTCTTTGTTGGCTGCTCCTCCGTTCCACCTACTCCTCTAATCCTCCGCTGAACATTCCTCTGATGTCAGATTATTGCAGATCAAAGCCGGCGCGTCCCTCATCACAATTATTTGAATTTAGCAGAATGATTTTGTTTTCTGTGGAGGACAGAGGACACCCCGAGGCTGTAAAATGAGATAATCCTTCCTGCCAGAGTCCCCTGTCCCAGCCATTCTACATGTCACTCCCTGGTGATGATCTGGTCTTCCTCTGCCAGGACTGCGGGGAAACCATGTCTAATGTAATGATTGTCCCCAATGGTGAAACCATCACCGCCGCTCAACGGGACAAAGACAATATCTCCCACATGACCAGAAAATAAAGATCACGAATATCTCCTTATACTGATCACGAATGTTATATATTATATCATGCAGCAAGTGGTGCTGAGGGCTAAACATCTATATCCAGTATAGCACCTAGCGTGATTAACAATGCTGACACTTGGGGTACAGGATGACACGCTGACACTTGGGGTACAGGATGACACGCTGACACTTGGGGAGAAGAGAATGATATGCTGACACTTGGGGTACAGGATGACCCACTGACACTTGGGGTACAAGATAATGACCCGCTGACACTTGGGGTACAGGATAATGACCCGCTGACACTTGGGGTACAGGATAATGACCCGCTGACACTTGGGGTACAGGATAATGACCCGCTGACACTTGGGGTACAGGATAATGACCCGCTGACACTTGGGGTAGCTACGATGTTGTGGTCACACAGTAAAACCTCAGGATGGTATTAGCCAAATGAAGTCCGTCAATTTCCTCCCTGGAGATCAGATTTATTTTATAGTTTCTAACCCAAAAGACACAAATCTATAATGCAGCTGATACTTTATATTATTTAATGGGCAAAATTCGTAATCATTTCTCGATATCCCGAAACTTTTAAAGGGGATTTCCATCTTTATTATAGTTCATGTATTATGGGTGTGGTCAGGTTGTCACAGCCCCTCCCCTGTCACTAACATCATTACATTTACTGGCCTCCTGAAGGAAAATCTATCAGTTATGCAGCCGTCGCCCCTGCTCCGGTGTAGTCAGGCAGTTTGCCCGTTCAGGATTTTAGGAAAGTTTGGTGACCACCACTGTTGGAGCCTTAATGACCGATACGCTGGTTGCCGCCCAGAAACCGATACAACGGAGTAGAATTTTTTAGCAGCTTGGCAGAAGGGGGCGACTCCGGGTCTCATATTTACAGGTACATTTTTTGGGGGGCAGACGCTCATAAGGAAGAAAAGAGCCCCTTCCCCGCTCCCCAGCTTTCACATATATCCTATGGGGTCACCTCGTTGTCTTCCCGCGATGGGATATTTATTTTACCTTTGCACCTTGGTCGGCATCATCCAATCTCTTAAATTCTTTCGCCGTTACTGGAAAGTTAATTATAAATGAATGGCCAAAATTATTTTAAGGAAAGTGGTTAAGAAACGGCGTTTAATGTGGAAAGTATCGTACAGCTGGAGATTTTAGGGGAACCCAGGGTCCCATAAAGCCTCTCTTCTCCAGCTGCTCTATTAATTAAAACAGGCACTGCATTACTTTGTCTCATTTTTTTGCTATGTGCTCAGGCAGCCATAAGAATAAAGTTCTGCCAGCGGTGATTGCAGCCGCAGAGCATCGCAGAAGCATTGGAATTTGAAGTCAGGATGTGGCAATGATCTGCAGTCGCTCCTACTTTGAGACTCTAATGCTCTATTCATGCGTCACATGCATTAGGATGTGGGAATGCTCTGCAGACATTAATACATTACTTGCATCAGGATGTTGCAATGCTCTGCAGCTGTTCATATGTCACATACATTAGGATACAATGCTCTGTAGATGTATATATGTCACATAAATTAGGATGCAATGCTCTGCAGATGCATATATGTCACATAAATTAGGATGCAATGCTCTGCAGCTCTATATGTCACATAAATTAGGATGCAATGCTCTGCAGCTCTATATGTCACATACATTAGGATACAATGCTCTGCAGATGTATATATGTCACATACATTAGGATGCAATGCTCTGCAGATGTATATATGTCACATACATTAGGATGCAATGCTCTGCAGATGTATATATGTCACATACATTAGGATGCAATGCTCTGCAGCTTGTTGTACATCACAGTTGTGTTTGATATATTTCAGAGTTATTACTGTAGCTTTAAAGTGTCTTTCAAAAATTTCCGAAAAAATGCTATATGACCGCTACATGTGAATATACTCTGATCTTACTCTGGGAGATATTTCACCAGCACCAGTGGGCTTCGGATCATCAGAATTTAGCATTTTATTTGGCGTTTTCTTCCTGCAGGATTTCTACCCCAGACAAGTTTTGTATTCACTCCTAAAACCATCTGATAATCCAGAATGTATAATAATGGCGGATTACAGGAATTTTACTGTATACAAAAATAATATCAGCAATACTCACTAGACCACGGTCACTCCTCGCTCTCTGTGTCCGGCATCGCTCACGTCACACATCTCCAGCTGCCTCTCATTTGTCTGAAAAATATAATCAATGTCTTCTATTTATATATTTTATTATTTACACAATTCTAATATATTCTTAGGTATGAGGTAGATAGATAGAGAGAGAGAGAGGAGAGAGAGATAGAGAGAGAGGAGAGAGAGAGAGAGGAGAGAGAGAGAGGAGAGAGAGAGAGGAGAGAGAGAGAGGAGAGAGAGAGAGGAGAGAGAGAGAGGAGAGAGAGAGAGAGAGGAGATAGAGAGAGGAGATAGAGAGAGGAGATAGAGAGAGGAGAGAGAGAGAGGAGAGAGAGAGGAGAGAGAGAGGAGATAGAGAGGAGATAGAGAGAGAGAGAGAGAGAGAGGAGATAGAGAGAGAGGAGATAGAGAGAGAGGAGAGAGAGAGAGGAGATAGAGAGAGAGAGGAGAGAGAGAGAGGAGATAGAGAGAGGAGAGAGAGAGAGAGAGGAGAGAGAGAGAGGAGAGAGAGAGAGAGGAGATAGAGGGAGAGGAGATAGAGGGAGAGGAGATAGAGGGAGAGGAGATAGAGGGAGAGGAGATAGAGGGAGAGGAGATAGAGGGAGAGGAGATAGAGGGAGAGGAGATAGAGAGAGGAGATAGAGAGAGGAGATAGAGAGAGGAGATAGAGAGAGGAGATAGAGAGAGGAGATAGAGAGAGGAGATAGAGAGAGGAGATAGAGAGAGGAGATAGAGAGAGGAGATAGAGAGAGGAGATAGAGAGAGGAGATAGAGAGAGAGAGAGAGAGAGAGAGAGGAGAGAGAGAGAGGAGAGAGAGAGAGAGGAGAGAGAGAGGAGATAGAGATAGATATGAGATAGATAGATAGATAGATAGATAGATAGATAGATAGATAGATAGATAGATAGATAGATAGATAGATAGACTATGGCTGGTAATGTTAGGAGGGCACTGACTGCAGCTCATGTCTATTATATCTCTGACACATTTTTTCCCGCACCAGGTGTTTAGACTCCGCCCCTCATGTTTTTTCTCTTTTCCACATCAGACAAAAACACAAACTCATCGAAAAAAAAACTCCAAAATGTCATGGTGTGAACTGGTTTCTGGATTTGAGCAGTAACTCATCCTTCTAAGTCTTAAATCCAGGGACAGGTTTGTTTCTTGGGTGGAGGTCTGTTCAGTCCCTCAATGTATATGACAGACGTAATAATCTTCCAAACGTTTACATTCCCATCACTAGGCGCAGGTCCACATTGCCTTTTATAGGCCGGAGCCTCACACGGTTACTGTAAACATGCCCGGCTTCTACTTGGCAGTGGGTACAATCTCACACCAGGGCTGTTTAACTCTTCCCCTGATGGGTCGTCTCCTGGGATACAATATTAAGCCCCTTGCCCTTACAGGTGAAATCCTCTATATACAATGACCCCCAGCTCCGTGGCAGAATTATAGGGGTGCAGACATAGCAATTGCAACCGGGCCCCTACTCCAGGAGGGGCCAATAGAGAAAATAGAGCGCTATCTGCAAGTTGTTTGGGGACACCCTGGAATAGTTACGCAGTGACGCATTCATGCCGTACACACCTGTCATATTTTGAGAGCGATCACAACACCAAAAATTGGGGCCAATTGTACCGATTAGATAGAAGGGGAGGAGCTTTTATAAAGCGTTGATCATAGTAACCAAGGAGATCACGAATTTACAAAATTGAGCACAGATTGGTCATTATGGGCCACACCCCTATTTTTTGTGGGTGTGGTAGTTAAAGGGTATGTATACTTTTGCAACCTTGTTCTTCGATTCCCCAATGCATCTAAAAGATGAAATATGCAAATCTCCTACCGTTTTGAGAATACAGCTCCTACGCAGTCCCATGTGTCTCCAATATGGTTGTCACGATACCAGAATTTGAAAAAAAGTTCTTCCATTTTCTGATGTGAGGCGCGAGGTACGATGAAGTCTGAACCTCCATGTGCCTCGCATTAATAGTCATTAACCCCATCATGTTCCTCACAGTCATAATGGACAACATTGGGTTAATGTATGAGGTACACGATGGGGTTAATGACTGTTAATGTGAGGCACATGGAGGTTCAGAATTCATCGCACCTCGCGCCTCACATTAATAAGTGACAGAAAGAAGATTTTTATTTTATTTGATTTACAGCGTAAACATCATAAATGACGCTATAAATTCGTTATTACGGCCGCGCCAATACCGAATATGTGAATATTTTTTTTTTTTTTACTTTAATGTACTGGCATATATCTATATACTGATAGTACACAGGCATATATCTATATACTGATAGTACACAGGCATATATCTATATACTGATAGTACACAGGAATATATCTATATACTGATAGCACACAGGCATATATCTATATACTGATAGCACACAGGCATATATCTATATACTGATAGCACACAGGCATATATCTATATACTGATAGTACACAGGGATATATCTATATACTGATAGCACACAGGCATATATCTATATACTGATAGTACACAGGCATATATCTATATACTGATAGCACACAGGCATATATCTATATACTGATAGTACACAGGCATATATCTATATACTGATAGCACACAGGCATATATCTATATAGTGATAGTACACAGGCATATATCTATATACTGATAGTACACAGGCATACATCTATATACTGATAGTACACAGGCATACATCTATATACTGATAGTACACAGGCATATATCTATATACTGATAGTACACAGGCATATATCTATATACTGATAGTACACAGGCATATATCTATATACTGATAGCACACAGGCATACATCTATATACTGATAGTACACAGGCATATATCTATACACTGATAGTACACAGGCATATATCTATACACTGATAGCACACAGGCATATATCTATATACTGATAGCACACAGGCATATATCTATATACTGATAGCACACAGGCATATATCTATACACTGATAGCACACAGGCATATATCTATATACTGATAGCACACAGGCATATATCTATATACTGATAGCACACAGGCATATATCTATATACTGATAGCACACAGGCATATATCTATATACTGATAGCACACAGGCATATATCTATATACTGATAGCACACAGGCATATATCTATATAGTGATAGCACACAGGCATACATCTATATACTGATAGTACACAGGCATATATCTATACACTGATAGCACACAGGCATATATCTATATACTGATAGCACACAGGCATATATCTATATACTGATAGTACACAGGCATATATCTATATACTGATAGCACACAGGCATATATCTATATACTGATAGCACACAGGCATATATCTATATACTGATAGTACACAGGCATATATCTATATACTGATAGTACACAGGCATATATCTATATACTGATAGTACACAGGCATATATCTATACACTGATAGTACACAGGCATATATCTATATACTGATAGTACACAGGCATACATCTATATACTGATAGCACACAGGCATATATATATATACTGATAGCACACAGGCATATATCTATATACTGATAGCACACAGGCATATATCTATATACTGATAGCACACAGGCATATATCTATATACTGATAGTACACAGGCATATATCTATATACTGATAGTACACAGGCATATATCTATATACTGATAGTACACAGGCATATATCTATATACTGATAGTACACAGGCATATATCTATACACTGATAGTACACAGGCATATATCTATATACTGATAGTACACAGGCATATATCTATATACTGATAGCACACAGGCATATATCTATATACTGATAGCACACAGGCATATATCTATATACTGATAGTACACAGGCATATATCTATATACTGATAGTACACAGGCACATATCTATATACTGATAGCACACAGGCACATATCTATATACTGATAGTACACAGGCATATATCTATATACTGATAGTACACAGGCATATATCTATATACTGATAGTACACAGGCATACATCTATATACTGATAGTACACAGGCATATATCTATACACTGATAGCACACAGGCATACATCTATATACTGATAGCACACAGGCATATATATATACTGATAGTACACAGGAATATATCTATATACTGATAGTACACAGGCATATATCTATACACTGATAGTACACAGGAATATATCTATATACTGATAGTACACAGCCATATATCTATATACTGATAGCACACAGGCATATATCTATATACTGATAGTACACAGGCATATATCTATATACTGATAGTACACAGGCACATATCTATATACTGATAGTACACAGGCATATATCTATATACTGATAGCACACAGGCATATATCTATATACTGATAGCACACAGGCATATATCTATATACTGATAGTACACAGGCATATATCTATATACTGATAGTACACAGGCACATATCTATATACTGATAGCACACAGGCATATATCTATATACTGATAGCACACAGGCATATATCTATATACTGATAGCACACAGGCATATATCTATATACTGATAGTACACAGGCATATATCTATATACTGATAGTACACAGGCATATATCTATATACTGATAGCACACAGGCATATATCTATATACTGATAGTACACAGGCATATATCTATATACTGATAGTACACAGGCACATATCTATATACTGATAGTACACAGGCATATATCTATATACTGATAGCACACAGGCATATATCTATATACTGATAGCACACAGGCATATATCTATATACTGATAGTACACAGGCATATATCTATACACTGATAGTACACAGGCATATATCTATACACTGATAGTACACAGGCATATATCTATACACTGATAGTACACAGGCATATATCTATATACTGATAGCACACAGGCATATATCTATATACTGATAGCACACAGGCATATATCTATATACTGATAGCACACAGGCATATATCTATATACTGATAGTACACAGGCATATATCTATATACTGATAGTACACAGGCACATATCTATATACTGATAGTACACAGGCACATATCTATATACTGATAGTACACAGGCATATATCTATATACTGATAGTACACAGGCATATATCTATATACTGATAGTACACAGGCATATATCTATATACTGATAGTACACAGGCACATATCTATATACTGATAGTACACAGGCATATATCTATATACTGATAGTACACAGGCATATATCTATATACTGATAGTACACAGGCATATATCTATATACTGATAGTACACAGGCATATATCTATATACTGATAGTACACAGGCACATATCTATATACTGATAGTACACAGGCATATATCTATATACTGATAGTACACAGGCATACATCTATATACTGATAGCACACAGGCATATATCTATATACTGATAGCACACAGGCATATATCTATATACTGATAGTACACAGGCATATATCTATATACTGATAGTACACAGGCATACATCTATATACTGATAGCACACAGGCATATATCTATATACTGATAGCACACAGGCATATATCTATATACTGATAGTACACAGGCATATATCTATATACTGATAGTACACAGGCATATATCTATATACTGATAGCACACAGGCATATATCTATATACTGATAGTACACAGGCATATATCTATATACTGATAGCACACAGGCATATATCTATATACTGATAGTACACAGGCACATATCTATATACTGATAGTACACAGGCATACATCTATATACTGATAGCACACAGGCATATATATATATACTGATAGCACACAGGCATATATCTATATACTGATAGCACACAGGCATATATCTATATACTGATAGCACACAGGCATATATCTATATACTGATAGTACACAGGCATATATCTATATACTGATAGTACACAGGCATATATCTATATACTGATAGTACACAGGCATATATCTATATACTGATAGCACACAGGCATATATCTATATACGGATAGTACACAGGCATATATCTATATACTGATAGTACACAGGCATATATCTATATACTGATAGTACACAGGCATATATCTATATACTGATAATACACAGGCATATATCTATATACTGATAGCACACAGGCATATATCTATATACTGATAGTACACAGGCATATATCTATATACTGATAGTACACAGGCATATATCTATATACTGATAGCACACAGGCATATATCTATATACGGATAGTACACAGGCATATATCTATATACTGATAGCACACAGGCATACATATATATACACTGATAGTACACAGGCATATATCTATATACTGATAGTACACAGGCAGTTGTTAGGACAGACCTAAGTACTATATTTTTCGGACTATATGACGCAGTTTTTAGCAAGAATAAATCTCAAGGGACCGACCCGCGCTGAGCCTGCTCCATACACTGCAGGTATCAGCTGTGTTTTACAGCGGACACACTGCTCTAACGGCCAGGAAGAGCAATTTCGCTGTTTTTGGCCTTTAAAGGGGTTGTGCCATAAAACACAAAGTATAGGGGATACATGTGTGATCGTTATAGGTGTTTTTCTATGAAGAACATTTATGACATATCCACAGGATAGGTCATAAATGTCAGATAGATGCAGGTCCCACCTCTGGGACCCACACCTATCTCTAGAACGGGGCCCCCTAAACCCTGTTCCAGCTTTCTGTGCTCTCCCGGCCCCTTGATTACATGTGGAGTTACTGAAACAGCGTAACTCGCTGAGCTATGCTGTTTCCGTAACGCCTATAGAACGGAACAGTAGTTACGGAAACAGCGTAGCTCGAATGCTACGCTGCTTCCGTAACTGCCATTCACTACCATGGAAGTTAGGGAAACCGCGTAGCTCAGCGAGTTACGCTGTTTCAGTAACTCCACATGCAACCAAGTGGCCGCTGGTTCAAGGGGAAGTAATAAAATGTGCAAAAAAAATATGTTAGATACATTTTTAGGAGTGTAAAAAAATCTAAATATTAAAAGTTAAAAAAAACAAAACATTTTTCCCCAAGCACAATGTAAAAAATAAAATAAATTGGTATCTCTGCCTCCGTAAAAGTCTGATCTATTACAATATACCATTATTTAACACGCACGGTGTGTTTAAAAATGTAAAACATCAAAGTAGTTTTTTGGTCACCTCAGCGCTTAAATTAAATAAAAAAAATGTATCAAAAAAATTGTACGTACCAAAAAATGGTGCCAATAAAACTACAGTTCGTCCCGCAAAAAATAAGCCCTCACACCGCTCAATCGATGAAAAAAAATATAAAAAAAAGTTATGGCACTCAGAATGTGGTGAAACAGAATAAATTATTTTTTAACAAATACATTTTTTCCTATTTTCTGTGGTCTAAAACCTGGGTGCGCCTTATAGTCCGAAAAATACAGTATGCCCTGGGGTCCTTCAATGGAAATATAGTCAGACAGCCCTGGGGTCCTTCAATGAGCTGTCTGACCATATATGGTATGTCCCTCGATCGTGTCACAGGGATCCCCCCCCTTCTTATTTTCCCTTTGAATGCTCCGGTCAGCATTCAAGAGAATAGCGATGGAGATCAGAGGTCTCTCTGATCTCCGCCACTAGAGCCGGGCTACGGCTGTGTAATACAGCTATTGCCCTGCTCCTGACAACAGGTGTGCGCGTGCGGTCTGCACTTCACTAACGAGCGGCGGCGGCGCCAGCCCTGAACACAGGGAACATGGGGGTGTTTTTCGCAATGCCCCGGCCATGTTCTCTGTCTTCAGTGCTTGCGCTCATTATTCTGACCGTGCGCGCACACTTCTCTGGAGCGGGGTAATGGATGCATCACACAGCCGCAGCCCCACTCAGACTACATTCATGTGTTGCAATACTAAGCTGTGTGTCCGCACGTCTTAGTATCTAAATACATGAATTAACGGTATTGAACCGTTTCAGGGTGCGCGGCATCAAAACCGTATCAACATTTCCATGCATCGTGCAACCCAAGGCTCCAGGGTTACAAACTTGAAACCAACTTTGTGTAAAGTCTGATCGTGCAGTCATGATCCCGTCTATCTGTTCCCTACTGTTCCACCATGTAACCCAAGTCTGTAACCTCCCACAAGATCCACTTATTCATCTTCTGAAACACTCTGTGCTGCTTGGGGCTCTAATCCTTTCACTATGCAAACTGCACTATGTAACTCAGAGTGTCACCTTAAAGTCGCATAGATTGAATAGATGTTTTTCATTCAAGTGTGTATATTTCTGTGGATTTTATTTTCTAATTTGAGGGGAAACCGCTTATCAAGACGATAGTCTGGATAAGTTGCGGATAAGAATCTCATTTACAATCTTCCCGGACACTAAATTTATTTGAATAAGCCCAGAGCTCCGTACCTTAGTTTTTATCGCACTAAGACATAGTCCATGGTCTGCTATAACTAAAACGCTTGCAGATGTGTAACAACCCTCAGAGCTCCGGCAATGCTCCGCACAGTCCGCTCCTATTTACTCCACAGTCCTTGTTATGTCCCACTTATCTAAGGCAGTTCTCATGCAGATCCTGTAACAAAAGGAAAATACTGTTCTTATCGTCTCCCTACCCTGCTAAGGGTATTATTCCCCAAAATGACAATTATATTTCCATGAGTTGTCTTCCTCTTTCAAATTCTAAAAACTCCAAGCAACTTTCATAGGGTTCAGATGATCTACAGACGTTCATCCATCTGTGACATCATGTTGACACAGATAATAAAAAAATAAAAAATACCACAGATGATGATAACATGATGTCACAGATGATAAAAAAATACCACAGATGATAACATGATGTCACAGATGATAAAAAAAATACCACAGATGATAACATGATGTCACAGATGATGTCACAGATGATAAAATGATATTGAATATAACGATGTCAGGGATGATAAAATAATATTACAGATAATATTGTGTTACAATTTTTTGTAATATAATTTTGTTATCCGTGATACCATTTTATCTGTGAATTCATTTTATCATCCATGAGCTCGTGACATCCTGGTATCATCTGTGATATAATTTTTATCATTCATGACATCATGTTATCTGTGATGTCATTTTATTATACGTGACAATATAGTATCATCTGTGATATAACTTATCATCCATGACATCACTTTATCTGTGATGTCATTTAATTATCCGTGACATCAAGGTATCATCTGTGATCTCATTTTTCACCTGTAACATCAAGGTGTTTTTTATATCTGTGAAACCATGTTATTATCTGTGATATCATTTTATTATCTGTGACAATTTTTTCATCTGTGACATGTCTGTAACCAATCAGGAGATTCATTAAAGTGGATTTCCCTTTAGTGCACTCCAAAACAGTTATGCCTAGTTCAGGGTCTGAGGGGGCCATTGTATGACACAGAGATTCGCTCTTTGGTGTTCTTTGAATCTATGTGTTATATAATGCCTTAGTTGTAGCAGTTGCTGGGGAACTTGGGATACAACCATTACAGCTGCAACAGGAGTAGAAATCAAACTTTCCCAGACTTCTGAACAGAAAATTTGCCAACTTACTGTGAGATTTGCCCACTTAGATCACTGCATACCTAGGCAGATTTTCTATGCAGGGCTATAAAAAGCTGTGTGGCAACTCCAGTGGGATCAATAATGGCAGACCCATTGGTTGTCACGCAGCTTTCCAAGAAACAGATAAAACGAAATAACTGCTACACAGTATATTTTACAACTTCACAGACAAGGGACAATCTTTATGGGTATTTTGTATGTTATTTTGGAGGTATACGCTCTTTTTTCTATGTCTAAAGAGCACTGGAAGATCCAATGGATTCCAGCGGATTCTCCAGAGGAATAATTATCAAGGCAGGAGAAATTGTTTAGCAAAACCAATGACCTAATCAGCAGAAAATATCTCTGTGAATGGAGGAAAGTGCAGGAAATGATGGATGTTAATGTCTCCCAGGCTCAGGATAACTGCTGCAGAGTGCAGTGTTTTTCTGCCCAATTACTGTTTTATATGTTGTGTAATGCCTGACTTCTCCGGGTATGACGAAGGGTTAAATCCTGGCAACGAACTACTGAGTGTAACATGAGAGTGGAGCTGGGGCTCTGGATTACACTACAGCCTGATCCACGGTACAGGATTGATCGGTCTATGCAGCGCATGCAAGTACCAAAAAATATAAAAAACAAAGTATACATGAAATAAACACTCACTACCCTGTACTGGTCACTGATGGGTTGTGCCCACTGTGTATATGGAGGAGCAGCTCAATGTGGGTGAGAGCGAATTGTGACTGAAAGCTCCGATCTGATTGTTACGCCACAGTCCGGTGTTGGGAGATCCCTGCTCATTCTCTATATCTACCATTTGTTGATCTATCTATCTATCTATCTATCTATCTATCTATCTTCTAATATCTCTCATATCTATCTATCTATCTCTCATATCTATCTATCTCATATCGAATATCGCTCATATCTATCCATCTCAAATCGATCCATCTCATATCTAATAGCTCTCATATCTATCTTCTATCTATCTATCTATCTATCTATCTATCTATCTATCTATCTATCTCTCATATCTATCTCTATCTCATATCTATCTATCTATCTCATATCTATCTATCTATCTATTTCATATATATCTATCTATCTATCTATCTATGTATCTCATATCTATCTATCTATCTATCTATCTCATATCTATCTATGTATCTCATATCTATCTATCTATCATATCTAGCTATCTATCTATCTTATATCTAATATCTCTCATATCTATCTATCTCATATCTATCTATCTATCTATCTATCTCATATCTATCTATCTATCTATCTATCTATCTATCTATCTATCTATCTATCTATCTATCTATCTATCTATCTATCTATCTATCTATCTATCTATCATATCTATCTCATATCTATCTATCTATCTATCTATCTATCTATCTATCTATCTATCTATCTATCTATCTATCTATCTATCTATCTATCTATCTATCTATCTATCTATCTCATATCTATCTATCTATCATCTATCTATCTATCTATCTCATATCTATCTCATATCTATCTATCTATCTATCTATTTCATATCTATCTATCTATCTATCTATCATATCTATCTATCTATCTATGTATCTCATATCTATCTATCTATCTCTCATATCTATCTATCTATCTATCTATCTATCTATCTATCTAATATCTATCTATGTATCTCATATCTATCTATCTAATATCTATCTATGTATCTCATATCTATCTCATATCTATCTATCTATCTCATATCTATCTATCTATCTATCTATCTATCTATCTATCTATCTATCTATCTATCTATCTATCTATCTATCTATGCTAAGAGTTTCTTTAGCTCTGCTGGTTTTTATGAAAATGAGTTATGCAAATCCAATGCTATAAAACAAGTTACACACAGGAATGAGCGAGGTCTAATTCATCCAAACTCAGATTTTACTGTCTGATATTATTTATTTTATTAGCCCGGGCTGGAAAGGGGTGAACTGAGGACTCATTTATTTTACTTATTCAGAACTTTCTATAAGAACTTAGAAACTGCATCACAAACAAGAGAAAATTCCCATAAAGAGAATGAACCTGGAGGACGCCAGTTATAATGTAGCCACTGACAGATCCTACATTATTCCATGGAGAGGATATAGAACTGATACCTTCAATGCTCTACAGCGAACCGTGAAATATTTGTAGGAAAAATCACCAACTCCAGTGACTAATATATAATGTAGGAATGCAAAATAACGCTGCCGATCCCATATCATAAAATAACACTATCACAACCGGGGATTGTACAACCCTGTACACTGAAAAACATATACAGACAGTGTACAAACATCCAAAGCATCGTTATGTGCGATCGATCGATAGATAGATAGATAGATAGATAGATAGATAGATAGATAGATAGATAGATAGATAGATATAATAGAAATGACATTAAATCACTGCAAATTTCAAACTGGGTGAATTGATTCTACCATCTGTATCCATATAAAATGTGTTCTCAGGGTGTATTATTACACCTTAATAATGTTGGAAGCGTGTGATATTGGAGCTTATATACCATAGGCAAGGATGATAGCCAGAAATTCTCTCCACCTGATCATGGAACTCTTGTAGTAAATTGTAAGACATAACTTTGTATGTATAAGGATTAAATTAAGCTTCAATATAAGGGAACAGCGATGGGGGCAATACTTACCCCACCATAAGCAAAGCTGATTTTTAAGTGTATTGGAAAAAAGATACAGTACATTCTTATCAGAGTGTTTTACAAAAATCTATAATCTTATGGATGGGGCATACATGGGAAAATGATGACCGCTAACAAGATGGATGGGTACAATAACAAAAATTATAGGGGTTATGTTAAGAAGACAAAGATCCAAAACAGAAGATGGACATCCTGGAGCAACGGTATGTATAGGGTCTAACTGGACCCATATTATAGTATTACTACTTTTATTATTATTACCACTTCTATTGTATTTGGAATAACTATTATTAAGGTTATTTGTTGTATATTGTTATACATCATATTATAATTTTCAAATAGGAAAAAAAATAAATCACTGCCCCATAAGGACGATCTAATGATAAATCCTAAATTTTCAATAACCCAAACCTATTTTCTATAGAGATTATCTACCCGGTTACATGTCCCATGATGTCACTTTTGTACACAATACACTAGTTGTAACGATACTGGTTCTATGGACACAGTTCACAAAAATAGTCAGTGGTAATGCAGAGCTCGTAGCAATTTAAATGTTGCAATTCAAGAAGTTGTATGTCAAGGAGTTGTGATGCGAAAAGCTAAAATAAGGAATAGGTGTAATTGGGTTGGTGCATGCTAACCTGGGGTGCAGTCTCTAAGGAATTCTGTGTTCTTCACAATGAACCTCCGCAATTGGGTATGGCCTTTACTGCAAGGGAATTCCCTGGATAGTCCCCAGGATAATCCCCCAAATGATGGTTGGGTTGCAGGTGAAGTAGTACAATGGAGAGAGGCATTAAGTAGCGGTCAGATGTATTCAGAGTTTTGTACAAAGGGGCATAAGATCAGCAGTGGTCAGGTGTGGACAGAGCTTGGTTCACAGGGGTGAAAGATCAGCCGTGGTCAGATGTAGGCAGAGTTCGGTACATAGGGATGAAAGACCAGCTGTGGTCAGATATTTGCAAAGTTCGGTACACAGGAGCAGGAGATCAGCCGTGGTCAGATATAAGCAGCGTTTGGTACACAGGGGTGAAAGATCAGCCGTGGTCAGATGTACGCAGAGTTGGCCATGACTAAGAGTGTGGCCAGTTTTTATTCCTGGATTGTTGTATCTATTTTAAGATGGCATAACAAAACTTCCGATTTTTTTAAACTGAGGATTTGCTGCACTTTGCCCTATTCAAAATGTATGCAGAGTTCGGTTCACAGGAGCAGTAGATCATCTGTGGTCAGAGGTATACAGACTTCACTACACAGGGGCAGAAGATTGGCAGCTGTCAGATGTAGGTAGAGTTTAGAACGCAGATGTGAAAGATCAGCCGGGATCAGATGTATGCAAAGATTGGTATACAGGAGCAAGAGATCGGCCGTGGTCAGATGTAGGAAGAGTTTGATACACAGGGCTGGAAGATCAGCCGTGGTCAGATGTATGAAGAGTTCAGTACACAGGAGCGGAAGATCAGCTGTGCTCAGATGTAGGTAGAGTTTAGTACACAGATGTGGAAGATCAGCCGTGATTAGATGTATGCAAAGTTTGGTATACAGGAGCAAGAGATCAGCCGTGGTCAGATGTAGGCAGAGTTTGGTACACAGGGTTGGAAGATCAGCCGTGGTCAGATGTAGGCAGAGTTTGGTAAACAGGATTAGAAGATCAGGCGTGGTCACATGTAGGCAGAGTTCAGTACACAGGGGTGGAAGATCAGCCGTGGTCAGATGTATACAGAGTTCAGTACACAGGAGCGGAAGATCAGTCGTGGTTCAGATGTATGCACAGTTGATACACAGTAGAGCAATAGTGGTAAGCACAGGGAAGCTGGATTACTGGCAGGCCAGAATAATCGGCCACAGGAAATACAAAGCTGGGGGTATATATAGAGCAGCAAATACTGTGACTGGCTACATGGCAAGTGCAATGTATAACTAATCTCCAAGAAGTTCAGCTCCTGACACTTGTATATTGTTGCGCAAAGTTCACCTCTATCTGCTGTGATAATATTTTAACTAGTCTGGTCAGGTGAGGGCATCTACTGGCACCTAACCTGGTGAGGCAGAATACATAAGAGATGGCAGCACTGCACCCCCGGGGTGTTCCATTTTACGACCACAACCAGATCGCTCAGCAATTTTATCAAAAACCCAACACTATGTTCAAATCAAAAAGTTGTAAGAAATTACATTCAAAATTGTATCTTTCTTGGAAAGCTGGGTCAAATACATCTTCAATAAGGGTTTTCACCCAGCTTTCCCTGACTTCTGAATGGTAAACTGTACCTCCCCTTTGTGGTCCAGGACTATAGGAAAGCTGGGTGAAGCTTTAAGGCAGCCATATTGGATCTCACCCAGCTTTCCAAGGAACAGATGTCAGAAATGACCGGCTTTTATAATTACCGGGATTTTTTTATTATATATATGAAGCTTTTACCCTCATTGCAGACAAAACAATTATTTTTACAGTGAGCCCCGTGTGTTCTCCCCGCGCTGCCGCGCTCACATCTGGCGCTGCGTACACGGGGTCTTCCCGATATAATGTGAATTTACTTAAAAACTGTTAAAAGAAACAAATAAAGCAATTTTGTGGTTAACAGTTAGAGGCTGAAATCCAAACGATCTCCGTAAACACACTCAGGCCTGCGAGACTTGGAAACGGTCTGTGCGCGGCCTCGCTTAACTCTCACTGCGCCAGACAGCAGTCACGCGTCAATCAAAAAGACCCAGCAACGATGGATTGCTACAATACCTGACTTATATACAGATGTAGCAGAGCTGAATGGGTTATTTAATTCCTTGGCCCTACATAATGATAACTCCAAGAGATAAGTTTACATGGTAGAATTACCTGCAGCCCTATGTAAAACACAGATAAACATCACAATATCACCATAAATTGTGCTAAATGACCAATTCTTCTCTGCTGCACCGGTACATAATTAGCACTGCAAAGAGCCTGCCCTTTTGACGATCTAAATATGTTGTTTTAGTTTCTTTTAATTTCTCCAATCGAACACTTTAAAACTTTATCTATATGGCTGATGACTTGGTACGGAATATTTTCAACAACATAGTGCCAATGTGAACTAAGGTAGCTGAGCCGAGTTTGTTGTTGGAGCAGAGGTGAGTTTGTCAGAGCTGGTACAGCTCAGTTGGATCGATATATTAGCGATGAGTTTGTCATAGCAGAGCTGAGACTGTCAAACGGAACGGAGCTGAGATTGTTAAACATAGTAGAGCTGAGTTTGCCAAATGCCGCATAGCTGTGTTTATCAAATATACCAAAGTTGAGTTTGTGAGAGTTCAGTTTTTCATAGGTTATGGAGATACACTTGTCTCATGCAGCAGAGCTAACTTTGTTATATGGCGTGAACAGAACTGAGTTTGTCAGATGTAGTAGAGTCGAGTTTGCCCGTTGTTGCACAGTTCAGCTTGTCATTCAGCACAACTAAAGGTCATGTGTCACTTTTGGTTTTGCATAGGATTACTTATTATCCCAGCGCGCCTCCAGCTCTGCTACCTCTATACAGTTGAATACATATTAAGTTTTCGTGTATAGTAAATAATCACTGGAAACTTTTGGATACATTTGAAAATGTTACGGTTTCCCCCGGCAACGCTTCTGCTGCAGTAATGATGGCAATTTAATTAGTGAAGGATCGTTAAGGTGCGGCACTTACCTCCTCGCTGCCCGGATACGTCTCGTGTCGCAGCCTTGTCCGACTACTGCTCCTCTGAGGCACCAGATACTTCAGTCATCTCTCCCCCCAGAGCTCAGCCCCTCCAATGTGGCTTTCTGCCCAGTGACTCTTGCTTCGCAGCCAAGGAAACTTTCTCTAAAGAAGGAACCAGAGCCAGAAATCGCTTTGAAACGAAGACACAGAGAAGACGAGAGCGGAAGGGATGGTTCTTGTCTTCGTTTGTTCTGTAAAAAAAAAAAAAAAAAAATGCAAAAAAAAAATACATTTGACTTTTTTTTATTTTGGAAATTGACAACACATGCCTGCTTTATGTAGCAGAGGCCTAGTAAACAGCCCATCCTCGCCGAGCGCGTCGCCACGGCAACAAACATGCAGGAAATAGCCAAGATAACAGGAATAGGGACTAAAAAACATGTGTTTTGGATGGAAAGTCGCCCCCCCCACCCCCAATTTTCTTTTTTTTCCGCCGCCGATTATTTCTCAATGTGAACGTTGGAGCCTCGACGTCAATTTATTACAGCACAAAACAATAAATCAGAAATCACGCCAATCTGTTTCTAGAGTTAAAAAGTATTTTTCCCCCTAAAATGTCTATCCCTCTTATGTGGATTACTTCAAAATCCTATTATCATGACCGCTTTCCCAAACAGCAAATCTATCATGTCACAACTGTCTGACAACCCCACTGTGGGAATATGGTTGTCATCCAGCTTATCCAGGGTCTAGAACGGCAAAATTGCCCATTTTTGCCATTAATCAAAGACCGGTTCCTTTATTGCTGCAGAACTACTCGGATGAGGCAGATTTGCCATTCAGGACACTTGATAAATTGGATGACAACCAGGTTCCCACAGTGCAGTTGACACACTTTTCTAGAGTCTTTCGCTGCCTATCTCCCTAATTATACAGTGATATGGGAGCAGAGACTGTGATATCACATAACTGGATAGATATGCCATTCAGAAGCCTAGAAAAGCTGAGTGACAACCCCATAGTGGGAGTTGCAATTGCAGTAATAATGGTTGTCATCGTGGCTTCCAACAAAGCTGTCCACTCCTGCTACATCCCCAGCTCCTGTATCACTGCACATTTACACAGATTTGCAGTCCACAGCTCTATGAAACTGGGTGACAATCTCTGCGGGAACATAATGGCCGATACCCAGCTTTCTCAGAAACGGATAACACGAAAACTTGGCAGACGTTTTACAGGTTTATGAGTTTTTTGAATGCCATAATGTGTGGGGGTGCAATGCCAAGAATGAGGGGGCCCCGATTGGTATAATTGGCCACATGTGCCGTCATTCTCCATGTAGGATACAGAAAAGCCAAGTGACCCTAAGGACTGGGACCCCTTTTTTTTGGGGATCATGGGAGTCCCAGCAGTCGGACCGCCACATAACACACTCTTTTGACATGCCATAAAAGTGGAAAACCCCTATAAACTCCAATAAGATACATGTTTGTCATAACTAGATTGTAAGCTCTGGGGACCAGGGTACGACACCGTCCACCAAGGACATCCTGCCTCCCCACAATGTCATTATTGCCTTTTCTATAGGTCAAATTCAGAAAAGAATGGTCGTAATTAATGGTTTATGAAAAGTCGCAGTGAGAGGCGATCATAGAACAAGAAGTCCCCTAGGCCTGATTCACATGAACGTTGTATACGCCGCGTGCTGTGCGTGAAAACAACGGACAGCACACGGACCTATGCAACTCAATGGGGCTATTCAGACGTGCGTGATTTTACACTAAGCGCGTGTCGATTGCGTAAAACTCCCTGCATGTCCTATTCTGGTGCGTTCTTGCGCATCACTCACCCATTGAAGTCAATGGGTGCGTGAAAATTACGGACAGCACACAGACGTCATCCGTACGCTGTCCGTGATTCACACACCAGTTGCTAAGGAAAGGCTGAGAAAAAAAAATAATGTGCACCAACTCGGGTATCAAAAGCTGATGGCACACGGAACTGCAACGCATAAAAAAACGCTGCGTTTTTTAGGCGCGCAAAACGGACACGTTAGTGTGAATCCAGCCTTAGAGACAGTAAGGGTATGTTCACACGACAGCGTCCGTAACGGCTGAAATTACGGGGATGTTTCCGCCTGAAAACATCCCCGTAATTTCAGCCGTAACGGCATGTGCAGGCGCTTGAACGCCGCGTCCATTACGGACGTAATTGGCGCTGCTATTCATTGGAGTCAATGAATAACGGCTCCAATTACGGCCAAAGAAGTGACAGGTCACTTCTTTGACGCGGGCATCTATTTCCGCGCCGTCATTTGACAGCGGCGCGTAACTATACGCCTCGTGTGAACAGACAAACGTCTGCCCATTGCTTTCAATGGGCAGATGTTTGTCAGCGCTATTGAGGCGCTATTTTCGGACGTAATTCGGGGCAAAAACGCCCGAATTACGTCCGTAATTAGTGCGTGTGAACATACCCTAAAAGCTTTTTCCCGGTTTTATGTAATTAGAAGCTAATTCACTGTAATATGAAAAGCTCTACAACTTTCAAATATACTCATTGTTTGAATTCCTTACCATTTCCAAGATCTCTGCTTGCTTTCAGTGAATGGAAACATTATGGTTTACATCCAAAGGCTAAAAAACCAATCCTGATTACGTCCAGCTGACTCAGATGCACAAGAGCTCTGATACACTGTGACGAGTCATGTAGCACTCCCTGTTCACACTGAGCTTTTTGTAGACAGAAAAATCTGCCTCGAAATTCCTTCAAGAATTTTGAGGCGGACTTTGACCTGCCCGCACTCTCTTTGTCGCGTTTTTCGGCCGCGGGCAAAAAACGCAGTGAAAACCACTTTCTCTGCCACCCATTGATGTCAATGGGAGGTCAGGGACGGAAACACCTGAAGAAAGGGCATAACGCTTTTTCCTGATAGCGTTCTTTCCCGTGGGAAAAAAACGCTTCTGCCGCCCATTGAATTCAATGGGTGTCGTTTTTGGCGCGGTTTCCATGTAAAAAACAGCGCCTAAAAACTTTGCGTGAACTAGGCCTGGGCTAATATGGGGCAGTTTGATGTAGCATGGTTTACAATGAGAGATCAGGCAATCTAGGCCCTGCCCTCTTTCACTAAGCCCCACCTCCATTAAACCAAGCCACACCCCCATTTCAACCAACCTGGAGATGATGAGTGAGTTACGGACCCTCCTCTGTACACTATACAGTTATTGCAGCCATTGTTACCTAGCATTGAGAGGACCGTAACTAGAATATGTATCTGCTCTGTCTCTGTCAGTCTTTACTGTACTTCTGGCATTCTATTCCTGAACCAGGAAGCTCAGGATGAACAGATCTATAGGTTCCCCTAAGAAAGGGGAGTTGTGCATTGCATGGAATTGTAGCAGGACAAACAGAAAACAGGATGTAAATGGTAACACGAACTCCTCGTCATCAGTGACAATGTTGCATCTGTGGAAGCCTCTGGGATACTTTACCTGGCAGGATTTCCATTCTTCCCCCGGACGGACCAGCGGAGTCCAGTTTTCCATTCGATGCAGAATTACGTTATAAACTCTGATAAAGACGGCTCGATGGAAGCCAAAGAACGGGCACGACTGGCGACCATTATTGTGTGATCAAAGCCGTGGATCGACATCACAGATCAGGATATTTATTCCCATCTGCTCATTACTTCCAGGTGTTGTTCCGCACTCACTCCCATCTGTGCAGCCGAGCTTGGCAGGAAAACCTCTTATTGGCACCAAGTTAAAGATTTTACCTCGCCATTAAATGCGGAGATAAAAAGAGGTCAAACTAACCCTGTGCCAACATGGTTGTGGTTATAGAGCAGCAGGACCCCTCACCCGCCGCCTGAAGAAGCTTCTCCCCTCAGGGCACAAGTAATAAGAAAATCATTTTTCTTAAAGACGAAGTATTGGGGAAAGTTGTCAAATAAGAAGAGGAAACTTCACAGGATACATAAAACATGAGCATCTCCAAAATGATATAGAGACCTGGAAACGGTCCCACGCCAAGCCATTCACGAGCCCCTTCCTCAAATACTGGGACGCAATGTGATCAGTGGGGGCCCTATTAGGAATAAGGGGCCCCAGTTCTCAGTGGAGAGGTGGCCATGACGTCTGCGCAATCGCTATGGAAATGTATACGGAATACGGAAACATGCTGTAATTCATAACATAAAAAACACAATTTATCAACAGTTCCCCCATAACGACAGCTGAAGAGGCCCATTTAGACAGTGGTAGCAACAGTGACCCCATAAATATAACCCTCCAGCATCAAAACCTCATAACCGTGACAGCCAAAGTTCCCCAATAATACTGACAGCCACAGTGCCCCTATAACAACATCACTCCCATAACCGTGATAGCTACAATACACCACCGCAGTGACAGAATCCCCATATCAGTGACAGCTACAAGTGTCCCCATATCAGTGACAGCTACAAGTGTCCCCATATCAGTGACAGCTACAAGTGTCCCCATATCAGTGACAGCTACAAGTGTCCACATAACAGTGACAGCTACAGTGCCCCTATAACAGTGACAGAACCTTCATAAAAGTGTCAGCTACATTGCCCCATAACAGTGACAGCTACAGTACCCCATAACAATGACAGCACCCCTTTAAGAGTAATTGCTAGTGTCCCCATAAACGTGACAGCACCCCCATAACAATGAAAGCCAGTGTCTTCATAACTAACAGCTACAATGCCCCCATAACAGTGATAACTCCTTCCACAAGAACAGTAATGGCACCCCCTAACAGTGATATCTTCAGTGCCCTCATAACAGTAACAGCAGCTTTAGAACAGTGACAGCACCCCATAAGGGTATGTTCACACGGCGGGGGTCCGTAACGGCTGAAATTACGGGGATGTTTCAGCCTGAAAACATCCCCGTAATTTCAGCCGTTCCGGCATGTGCAGGCGCTTGAACGCCGCGTCAATTACGGCCGTAATTAGCGCTGCTATTCATTGGAGTCAATGAATAGCGGCTCCAATTACGGCCAAAGAAGTGACAGGTCACTTCTTCTACGCGGGCGTCTATTTACGCGCCGTGATTTGACAGCGGCGCGTAAATATACGCCTCGTGTGAACAGACAAACGTCTGCCCATTGCTTTCAATGGGCAGATGTTTGTCAGCGCTATTGAGGCGCTATTTTCGGGCGTAATTCGGGGCAAAAACGCCCGATTTACGTCCGTAAATAGGCCGTGTGAACATACCCTTACAGTGATAACGATACTCCACATTAGTGACAGTCCCCCGATAACAGTGATAACCACAGTCCCCCATTACAGTGACAGTACCTCTATAAAATAATTAGCTACAGTGCCCCATAACAGCGATAGCTCCCCCATAACAATGGCAACTCCCCCATAACTAATAGCTACAGTACCCCATAAGTGACTGTACCCGCATAACAGTGACAGCCATATTGGTCCCAGAACAGTGATGGTCAGAGTGCCCCCCATGACAGTGACAGCACTTCCATAACAGTGTTAGCTACTGTGCCCCCATAGCAGTGACACACAGTACCCCCATAATCACAATTTCCTTTTATGGGAAATATTTCCTGCATACAAGACGATGGAAACTGAACAGCTTATGTAATATGGGAGAATTCTGGGTCCCTAATAGGAAATTTAGCAAAATGCTCGGAGACTAATACAGGTGGTTCCTGGGATTGTTGGGGGTCTCAGAAGCCGGACATAAAACTGATCAATGTTTCATATTGTTCCATATTTGCCTGTCATAAAACAGATTAGTGGGAAAACCGTCTTAGCTGCCAGACACATTTGGCGCCACTTATCTCCACGAGTAGAAAAACCATTGTACAGGAAAGAACTGTTCAGTTGGATCCTTGTCAGCGGCGGGTTTACCAGACCCCATGGTCCAAAACAGCAGGATCCACAGTCAATGTCTATGGCCGGGTGTAGGCCTGCGGGTAACTGCGGCCCCATAGAGTTAAACGTCCAATACATAGACCTCTGTAAATTACCTGCTAGAGATAAGCGGAATCAGAAATGACAAAAATATTTGAAAATAAACCTATAAAACCTGTTACCAGGGGAAAGTTATCGCTCCCAATGCGTCTACAATCATCAGGCTCAGATGTGACGGCATTTAATCTCATGGTCGTATAATGTTCACAGCGTGTATGCAAATGTGAAACGTTGCGACACCTCAACTGGGAACAGACCTGCCCCTGCCCTCCCCGGGAAGATGATGATGTATTCTGGCCCTCGGCAGGCGGTGGGCGGACGTCATCTATCATGTCCAGCAGCAGCACCTCCTGAAGAATGATGTCGATTTCCCGGGAGAGATCAGCGTTTCAGACTACATTGCCTTGAATTTCTGCCATGATAAAAATCTATGTGTGAGCTGAACAGGAGGAGAAGGAATCTGCGGGAAATTTCCCAGAGATCTCCGGATCCGATCACTTCCTATATGGCGATTTTATATTCGGGATTACAGAGGCGTTACATGAAGCCATCGGCCACAATGCAAAATCTATAGCAGGCCCCCCAATTACCATGCGTTATTTATACTAATCCTGGGGTCTACTTAAACTCCTTTTTTTTTTTAATCCCTAATCACGTCTAGGAAATCCCACAAAACTTCCCGGTATCACACATGTTCTGGAAAATTTGCATAAGTCCCGCTCTACTTCAGGTATATTTCTAGGGACAATTCTGCAAAAAACGGGACAGTTGAGAGGTACGTCACATGATAGAAGAGCCTTTGGGGCTGGGTGCGACTGATAACTCCGCCCCTCCTACAGCTCTCCCCACCCCCGCGGGACTCCGTGCTAGGAGAGAACAGAACCGCCATCAGACAGGGCTTACAGTTTTATAACAAAGCGTTACCAAAAGTGAACACATGAATATCAATGAGCTGCGCCCTCCATGCAACCGCAGAAGTCCGCCATTAGCGGTAACCAGTCCGCAGAACCCCAGAGACTCTACCGCAGAACCCCAGTTTGGGAAACACTGGTCTATACAATCCTCTATTAGCTCAACACATTGTAGCAAACTATTAGGACAAGAGATACAATGTATCAATTTGGAACTGTTGGTATTTGGGGAAACAATTGCGCAGTGCGTTAATAATTGGAGCTCAGGATTTGAACCCCATATTTTCTTGGTATTTAGACCCAATCTCTGGCCCCTGAGCTCCTCTGTGTTCGGTGGCTGTGATTTATGAAATGCGCTTGGAATGCATTGGAAGCAGGGAGTGTTATCAGCAGAATTCGGGAGAGCGCTGCTCCTCTCACTGTTAATGGAAGGTTCTGCCCCATCTGCCAGGGCTTTCTGCATTCCACCAGATAACGGTGGAGGTTTTCCAGAGCTCCGGCTGGAGTGGGAGAGAGGCTTGAAGACAAATATGATTTTCTGCAGACATGGAGCTGACCTCTGGGCAAGACGTCCTATAGTGATCCAAGTAGCAAGCAGATGAAGAAAAGATGCTTCTAGTTACAGGAGGCTTGTTAATGTCTAAACTCTATACAATTGTAGCAAACTCTCAGCTGTGAGAAGTATTAGGTCAGAACACATTTTCAGCCTTGGCATCTAAATGAAAATGTTCCCATTCACTTACAGCAAGCTGAGATTTTGAAAACGGTGAAATGAATTGCAACACAAAGTATATTAGAAGATGGCACATTATAGTGTCAGCACATGGGTCCACTGGAGGATCCTCTGGTGATGGGTCATTATGACCCTTTTGGGGTGTGATAGTATAGGCCGTTATGACCCTGTTGGGGCGTGATAGTATAAGCCGTTATGACCCTGTTGGGGTCGTGATAGTATAGGTCATTAAGACCCAGTTAGGGTGTGACAGTATAGGTCATTATGACCCTGTTGGGTGTGATAGTATAGGTCATTATGACCCAGTTAGGGTGTGATAGTATAGGTCATCATGACCCTGTTTGGTGTGATAGTATCGGCCAGTCTGATCCTGTTGGGTGTGATAGTATAGGTCGTTATGACCCTGTTTGGTGTGATAGTATCGGCCAGTCTGATCCTGTTGGGTGTGATAGTATAGGTCGTTATGACCCTGTTTGGTGTGATAGTATCGGCCAGTCTGATCCTGTTGGGTGTGATAGTATAGGTCTTTATGACCCTGTTGGGTGTGATAGTATAGGTCTTTATGACCCTGTTGGGTGTGATAGTATCGGCCATAATGACCCTGTTGGGTGTGATAGTATAGGTCTTTATGAACCTGTTGGGTCTGATAGTATCGACCAGTCTGACCCTGTTGGGTGTGATAGTATAGGTCATTATGACCCTGTTGGGTGTGATAGCATTGGCCAGTCTGACCCTGTTTGGTGTGATAGTATAGCTCATTATGACCCTGTTGGGTGTGATAGTATAGGTCATTATGACCCTGTTGGGTGTGATAGTATAGCTCATTATGACCCTGTTGGGTGTGATAGTATAGGTCATTATGACCCAGTTAGGGTGTGATAGTATAGGTCATTATGACCCTGTTGGGTGTGATAGTATAGGTCATTATGACCCTGTTGGGTGTGATAGTATAGGTCATTATGACCCTGTTGGGTGTGATAGTATAGCTCATTATGACCCAGTTAGGGTGTGATAGTATAGCTCATTATGACCCTGTTGGGTGTGATAGTATAGGTCATTATGACCCTGTTGGGTGTGATAGTATAGCTCATTATGACCCTGTTGGGTGTGATAGTATAGCTCATTATGACCCTGTTGGGTGTGATAGTATAGGTCATTATGACCCTGTTGGGTGTGATAGTATAGCTCATTATGACCCTGTTGGGTGTGATAGTATAGGTCATTATGACCCTGTTGGGTGTGATAGTATAGTTCATTATGACCCTGTTGGGTGTGATAGTATAGGTCATTATGACCCTGTTGGGTGTGATAGTATAGGTCATTATGACCCTGTTGGGTGTGATAGTATAGGTCATTATGACCCTGTTGGGTGTTATAGTATAGGTCATTATGACCCTGTTGGGTGTGATAGTATAGGCCAGTCTGACCCTGTTGGGTGTGATAGTATAGGCCAGTCTGACCCTGTTGGGTGTGATAGTATCGGCCATAATGACCCTGTTGGGTGTGATAGTATAGGTCTTTATGACCCTGTTGGGTGTGATAGTATCGACCAGTCTGACCCTGTTGGGTGTGATAGTATAGGTCATTATGACCCTGTTGGGTGTGATAGCATTGGCCAGTCTGACCCTGTTGGGTGTGATATTATAGCTCATTATGACCCTGTTGGGTGTGATAGTATAGCTCATTATGACCCTGTTGGGTGTGATAGTATAGCTCATTATGACCCTGTTGGGTGTGATAGTATAGGTCATTATGACCCTGTTGGGTGTGATAGTATAGGTCATTATGACCCTGTTGGGTGTGATAGTATAGGTCATTATGACCCTGTTGGGTGTGATAGTATAGGTCATTATGACCCTGTTGGGTGTTATAGTATAGGTCATTATGACCCTGTTGGGTGTGATAGTATAGGTCATTATGACCCTGTTGGGTGTGATAGTATAGGTCATTATGACCCTGTTGGGTGTGATAGTATAGGTCATTATGACCCTGTTGGGTGTGATAGTATAGGTCATTATGACCCTGTTGGGTGTGATAGTATAGGTCATTATGACCCTGTTGGGTGTGATAGTATAGGTCATCATGACCCTGTTGGGTGTGATAGTATAGGTCATCATGACCCTGTTGGGTGTGATAGTATAGGTCATTATGACCCTGTTGGGTGTGATAGTATAGGTCATTATGACCCTGTTGGGTGTGATAGTATAGCTCATTATGACCCTGTTGGGTGTGATAGTATAGGTCATCATGACCCTGTTGGGTGTGATAGTATAGGTCATTATGACCCTGTTGGGTGTGATAGTATAGGTCATCATGACCCTGTTGGGTGTGATAGTATAGCTCATTATGACCCTGTTGGGTGTGATAGTATAGGTCATCATGACCCTGTTGGGTGTGATAGTATAGGTCATCATGACCCTGTTGGGTGTGATAGTATAGGTCATCATGACCCTGTTGGGTGTGATAGTATAGGCCAGTCTGACCCTGTTGGGTGTGATAGTATAGGTCATCATGACCCTGTTGGGTGTGATAGTATAGGCCAGTCTCACCCTGTTGGGTGTGATAGTATCGGACAGTCTGACCCTGTTGGGTGTGATAGAATAGGCCATTATGACCTTGGTTTCTCCCCTATACTTATGATGTGACAGAGTTTTCAAAAATATTTAAATGAAAATGTGCACAATTGTATTGTATTGCGGTTGTATTGTATTGTATTGTATTGTATTGCGGTTGTATTGTATTGTATTGTATTTCGGTTGGGTTGGATTGTATTGCGGTTGGATTGGATTGTATTGCAGTTGGATTGGATACCCCCCAACCCTGATGTTTTTTTAAGCCATGATAGAAATGTGTTAACATCTTGCGTCTCCCTAACCACAAGATCTTACTACTTCATGGTTTCAGTTATCAGGGAGATTCTTGGGGTGGGGGTCATTCTCTACAGAAAGACATATTACCAGGTAATTCTCCTAATAGCTAAACTCTATAACCCCGGGGGATGTTCTAAGAAAACAACCACTGGAAACTTCTTCTTGGATGATACATTACTGTCTGCTGACTGCTTAACCTCTACCCTAAATTTTAATATCTGCAAAGTTTTTCTCGTTCTTTATGAGAATTGCAAAGGGTTTTTCAGTAATATCAGACTGTGTAATGATATTCGTAGCCGGGGGGGGGGGGGGGGCTGGTGGAGTCACTGTGTACATACATGATATTACCTATCCTCTACTGATCCTGAGTTACATCCTGTATTATTCTCCAGAGTTGCACTCACTATTCTGCTGGTGGAGTCACTGTGTACATACATTACTTATCCTGTACTGATCCTGAGTTACATCCTGTATTATACTCCAGAGCTGCACTCACTATTCTGCTGGTGCAGTCACTGTGTACATACATTACATTACTTATCTTGTACTGATCCTGAGTTATATCCTGTATTATACTCCAGAGCTGCACTCACTATTCTGCTGGTGGAGTCACTGTGTACATACATGATATTACTTATCCTGTACTGATCCTGAGTTACATCCTGTATTATTCTCCAGAGCTTCACTCACTATTCTGCTGGTGGAGTCACTGTGTACATACATTACATTACTTATCCTGTACTGATCCTGAGTTACATCCTGTATTATACTCCAGAGCTGCACTCAGTATTCTGCTGGTGGAGTCACTGTGTACATACATTACATTACTTATCCTCTACTGATCCTGAGCTACATCCTGTATTATACTACAGAGCTGCACTCACTATTCTGCTGGTGGAGTCACTGTGTACATACATGACATTACTTATCCTGTACTAATCCTGAGTTATATCCTGTATTATACTCCAGAGCTGCACTCACTATTCTGCAGGTGGAGTCACTGTGTACATACATTACTTATCCTGTACTGATCCTGAGTTATATCATGTATTATACTCCAGAGCTGCACTCACTATTCTGCTGGTGGAGTCTCTGTGTACATACATTACATTACTTATCCTGTACTGGTCCTGAGTTATATCTTGTACTGATCCTGAGTTACATCCTGTATTATACTCCAGAGCTGCACTCACTATTCTGCTGGTGGAATCACTGTGTACATACATTACATTACATATCCTGTACTGATCTTGAGTTACATCCTGTATTATTCTCCAGAGCTGCACTCACTATTCTGCTGGTGGAGTCACTGTGTACATACATTACATTACTTATCCTGTACTGATCCTGAGTTATATCCTGTATTATACTCCAGAGCTGCACTCACTATTCTGCTGGTGGAGTCACTGTGTACATACATTACATTACTTATCCTATACTGATCCTGAGTTATATCCTGTATTATACTCCAGAGCTGCACTCACTATTCTGCTGGTGGAGTCACTGTGTACATTACATTACTTATCCTGTACTGATCCTGAGTTATATCCTATATTATACTCCAGAGCTGTACTCACTATTCTGCTGGTGGAGTCACTGTGTACATACATTACATTACTTATCCTATACTGATCCTGAGTTATATCCTGTATTATACTCCAGAGCTGCACTCACTATTCTGCTGGTGGAGTCACTGTGCACATACATTACATTACTTATCCTGTACTGATCCTGAGTTATATCCTGTATTACACTCCAGAGCTGCACTCACTATTCTGCTGGTGGAGTCACTGTGTACATACATTACTTATCCTGTACTGATCCTGAGTTATATCCTGTATTATACTCCAGAGCTGCACTCACTATTCTGCTGGTGCAGTCACTGTGTACATACATTACATTACTTATCCTGTACTGATCCTGAGTTATATCCTGTATTATACTCCAGAGCTGCACTCACTATTCTAATGTTTAGTGTTTTTCATCAATAATGATTGTTTTGTTTCCACTTTTAGAGGTTTAGTGCCATTTATTGAACGCCGTTTTTTTCTGCCTTTCTCTCTTTCTATGTTTTTGGCAATGAAATGAACTTTCTCCTTTATGTTAGTTGGATATTTTGTCTGGTGTCCACCATTTCTTTAAATTTTGAAAAGTCGCCTATAAATATATGTACTTTAGTAAGGCAACTTTCTGCTGTAGCTGTCGCATGTTGACTGTCGCCGAGTAGTCCCAGCTGTAGGAAGCGTCAGTCCTCTCTTCTGTAGGAGCCGGTGATGACCTGAAGTCAATACATCCTAAAAAGTGATTGGATGGAAAACTTCCAATAGTCCGGCTCATCCCAAAGTCTGGAAAGTTTCCATTATAAATGATGTATCTACCATGACCTGCCCTCTGTCACCGCTGCAGTAGTAAAGGTGAATATGAGAACCATCTGTCCACATCACTCCCACCTTGGTTACAGTAAACAGCGGGGGCAAGCAGATGGTTCTTATCAGGACTGATTTGTGAAGGTCCCAGCCCTGCAGCCACCTCTCCGTAATCTCCTGTCTGCATCACTGCCAGAAATATTCCAACTAGTATCTATTTCTCAATAATTATCGAATATGAGGATGAAATCAACTCTGCTATGCCACAGCGGGGTGGACTCAGCTACACAGTGGGGAACAGGCGCTGCTATAGTGTTTATACAGGGCTGAACTAAAGACCAGGAGCTAACACCTACCTTTCCCAGGCGACTGAATGGCAAATCTGCCCAGTTACACATGAGTTAAGACTACATCACTGGTATGGCCATTCAGGACTCTACGAAAGCTGGGTGACCACCCATATAGCAGCTATACCAGTGACCAAATTGAAATAATGCTTATACAGGTCTGATCTGAAGACCAGTACAACTCCTATAGGGGTTGCCACCCAGCTTTTCCAGACTCCTGAACGACAAATCTGCCTGGTTATGCAGTGGTATATGAGCTGAGTATATAAATCACTAGACTTTCCATTCAGAGCTCTAGGAAAGCTGGGTTACTTCTCCTGTGGGAGCTATAATAGTGCCCCATATTGGAACAATGTTTACACAGGTCTGATCTGAAGGCTAGTACACCTATAGGGGCTGCCACACAGCTTTTCCAGACCCTTGAATGGCAAATCTGTCTAGACACATAGCAATACATGACCTCCAAATAAATATATCACTGGATTTGCCATTCAGGCTCAAGAATAGCTGGATGACTTTTGTGGGAGCTATAATAGTGGACACATTGAAATAATGTTTATACAACACTATAAGGTGTCACCCAGCTTTTCCAGACTCCGGAATGACAAATCTGCTTAGTTACGCAGCAGTACATGAGCGGAGTATATTTAAATGAACTTGCCATTCAGAAGTGTAGAAAGGCTGGGTGATCACATATACGTCACTATTGGAATAATGCTTATACACGTCTTATCTGAAGACCATTAACCCATGCAGGGGATGCCACCAAGCTTTCCCAGGCAACTGAATGGCAAATCTCCCTAGACACATAGCAGTACATTAGTTGAAGGAAAGCAGGATAATCTGTCAGGTCTTATAGTGGCCATGTTGGCGGTCACCCAGCTTTCCCAGGAACAGATATAACGAAGAAAAATCTATTTTGACCCCACTCCTGCTCTTCTAATAAACTTTTTGCTCCACACTTTTTACGTTCCCGCACCCTCCAAGCCCCAAAAAGCAATTTTCTGCAGAGACGTCTGATTCAGCGGAGATTACTGTACAAATGTAATTACTGTGGGAGAAGTTTGGTGAGAAAATGCCAATTAGTTCTGGATAATGAGGGGCGGAGATGGCAGGAGATCACTGCGGGCGACAATGGCCGGCGGAATTCACTGCTCCCTGGTGTGGACATTACAGGCGGGCGCGGGATTATACTTGGGTGGAATCCTCACTTATCTCAAATACTGGGGTAACAACGAGCCCTGAACCAGGAGCAGAGCCGCGCAGGTACATCTACTGTCACCCTACAAGGAGCCGCCTGCTTTGCACAATCCCCTTTAAGGCCCTGTTTACACAGTTTTTTGCAGGCAGAAAAAAGCTGCCTCACATATCCTGCAGGAATTTTGAGGCAGGTTTTGAACTGTCTGCACGTATATTCCCGCGTTTTTTCATCCGCAAACATTATAGCTAATGCAAGGATCGCGGGCAAAAACGCAGAGAAAAATGGTCAGAAACGAGCACCGCAGGTTTTTTCTGCCTCCCATTGGTTCCATGGCAGGTCAGAGGCGGAAACCACCGCAAAAAAGGACATACAGCTTTTTTTTCAAGCACGCGACCGAGAAAAAAACCAAAACCTCTGCCTCCCAATTAAACCAATGGGGGGCAACTTCAGCCATTTTTTGGCGCCGATAACTGCGCCAAAATCATCGCCAAGAAATTCGGTGTGAATTGACCCTAAGGCCTATATGGGAAAAACAGGGGATCCCCTGATCTTGAACCCCCTCTATTAGGCACCGCCACAAAAGAATATTGAGAGGCTGACTGTAGGACAGGTGAATACAGACTATTACTCCCTGTTATCAGCCATTTCAGTTTAGTACCAGGTTGACTATAGGACAGGTGAATACAATCTCTTGCTCCCTGTTATCAGCCATTTAGGTTTGGACAGTATGGGGAAGGGAGGAGAGAACTGGGTCCATGCATTTCTATGAAGCCTGGGTGACTCTGTGACAAAGTGATTGCTCAATGGCTGCTGTGACATCACTACATTCTGGGCCCAGCTACAAGAGGAAGAAGAGCGCTGATAAAGGAAGAAAATAGAAACAAAGACCAAAACGGAAAATCTGTCAGCACAGATAAGATAAATGTTAACTGGTCACCTTACAATATATTAAAATACGATTTTACAGCACATTTTGTGCTGCAGAATTAAAAATATTTTTTAAAATATTAGACATTTTTGATCAATTTTATTTTAGAAATAAAATTATTTTTCCTACGGTCACATCACTATCGTCCCTTAATAGTCTCTGGATTCCTTTTGGCTACACAAATACCTGTTATAGGTGTTACCAGAACGACCTCTGACGTGACCCTGATCTCCTGTATCACCCCATCCCCCATTATCAGGAGCCTAAATCTTCATGATGGTTCCTGACCTCTCCCATTAAATGTGAATGTACCTGAAGGGGAAATATTTCTGTGTGTCAAAGCCGGTAACACAATATGTGCTGTGGGATGGGGGCTGTTATTTACACAAAGGACCCTTTCTAGCGGATTCATACTTCTACAGGGGCACACGGCATAAACCTAAACAGATCTGTCACACGACCGACACATCAGCTTTATTACATGTTACAACAGGAGTAGCGCAACAAAGACTTCTACATATATGATATTATTATAGTAGTTCTATTCTTGTATATAGGAGCAGTATTATAGTAGTTATATTCTTGTATATAGGGGGCAGTATTATAGTAGTTATATTCTTGTATATAGGAGCAGTATTATAGTAGTTATATTCTTGTATATAGGGGACAGTATTATAGTAGTTATATTCTTGTATATAGGAGCAGTATTATAGTAGTTATATTCTTGTATATAGGAGCAGTATTATAGTAGTTATATTCTCGTATATAGGGGCAGTATTATAGTAGTTATATTCTTGTATATAGGGGGCAGTATTATAGTAGTTATATTCTTGTATATAGGGGGCAGTATTATAGTAGTTATATTCTTGTATATAGGAGCAGTATTATAGTAGTTATATTCTTGTATATAGGGGGCAGTATTATAGTAGTTATAGTCTTGTATATAGGGGCAGTATTATAGTAGTTATATTCTTGTCTATAGTGAGCAGTATTATAGTAGTTATATTCTTGTATATAGGGGCAGTATTATAGTAGTTATATTCTTGTATATAGGGGCAGTATTATAGTAGTTATATTCTTGTATATAGGAGCAGTATTATATTAGTTATATTCTTGTACATAAGGGGCAGTATTATAGTATTTATATTCTTGTATATAGAAGGCAGTATTATAGTAGTTATATTCTTGTATATAGGGGCAGTATTATAGTAGTTATACTCTTGTATATAGGGTGCAGTATTATAGTAGTTATATTCTTGTATATAGAAGGCAGTATTATAGTAGTTATATTCTTGTATATAGGGGCAGTATTATAGTAGTTATACTCTTGTATATAGGGTGCAGTATTATAGTAGTTATATACTTGTATATAGGGGGCAGTATTATAGTAGTTATAATCTTGTATATAGGGGGCAGTATTATAGTAGTTATATTCTTGTATATAGAAGGCAGTATTATAGTAGTTATATTCTTGTATATAGGGGCAGTATTATAGTAGTTATACTCTTGTATATAGGGTGCAGTATTATAGTAGTTATATACTTGTATATAGGGGGCAGTATTATAGTAGTTATATTCTTGTATATAGGGGCAGTATTATAGTAGTTATATTCTTGTATAAAGGAAAAGTATTATAGTAGTTATATTCTTGTATATAGGAGCAGTATTATAGTAGTTATATTCTTGTATATAGAAGCAGTATTATAGTAGGTATATTCTTGTATATAGGGGTAGTATTATAGTAGTTATATTCTTGTATATGGGGGCAGAATTATAGTAGTTATATTCTTGTATATGGGGGCAGTATTATAGTAGTTATATTCTTGTATATAGGGAGCAGTATTATAGTAGTTATATTCTTGTATATAGGGTGCAGTATTATAGTAGTTATATTCTTGTATATAGGAGGCAGTATTATAGTAGTTATATTCTTGTATATAGGGGCAGTATTATAGTAATTATATTCTTGTATATAGGGGCAGTATTATAGTAGTTATATTCTTGTATATAGGGGCAGTATTATAGTAGTTATATTGTATATAGGGGGCAGTATTATAGTAGTTATAGTCTTGTATATAGGAGCAGTAATATAGTAGTTATATTCTTGTATATAGGGGCAGTATTATAGTAGTTATATTCTTGTATATAGGAGGCAGTATTATAGTAGTTATATTCTTGTATATAGGGGCAGTATTATAGTAGTTATATTCTTGTATATAGGGGCAGTATTATAGTAGTTATATTCTTGTATATAGGAGCAGTATTATAGTAGTTATATTCTTGTATATAGAGGGCAGTATTATAGTAGTTATATTCTTGTATATAGGGAGCAGTATTATAGTAGTTATATTCTTGTATATAGGGGGCAGTATTATAGTAGTTATATTCTTGTATATAGGGGCAGTATTATAGTAGTTATATTCTTGTATATAGAGGGCAGTATTATAGTAGTTATATTCTTGTATATAGGGGTAGTATTATAGTAGTTATATTCTTGTATATAGGGGGCAGTATTATAGTAGTTATATTCTTGTATATAGGGGCAGTATAAGGCTGGGTTCACACGTGGCGGAATTTCACTTAAATTCCGCTGCGGACACTCCGCAGCGTTAATCCGCAGCGGTGCCGTTTGTCCATTGACTTACACTTTAATTTAGCAGTGTTCGTTTAGACGAGGCGTAAAATTCCGCTGCGGAGCATAGGCTGCGGAGCGGAATTTGGTGTCCGCAGCATGCTCTGTCTGTTGCGGAGCAGTGGCGGACTCATGGCGGAATTTCTCCATTGACTTCAATGGAGAGTCAAAATTCCGCAATGAAGTCCGCAGATCTTATGTGTGCTGCGGAGCGTATTGTTTTTACTACCATGACATTTCTTCATTCTGGCTGGACCTATGTATTTCTAGGTCTACAGCCAGACTGAGGAAGTCAATGGGGCTCCCGTAATGACGGGAGCGTTGCTAGGAGACGTCTGTAAATAGTCACTGTCCAGGGTGCTGAAAGAGTTAAGCGATCGGCAGTAACTGTTTCTGCACCCGGGACAGTGACTACCGATCCCAATATACATGTATCTGTAAAAAAACATATAAGTTCATACTTACCGAGAACTCCCTGCGTCTGTCTCCAGTCCGGCCTCCCAGGATGACGTTTCAGTGTAAGTGACGGCTGCAGCCAATCACAGGCCAAGCACAGGCTGCAGCGGTCACATGGACTGGCGCGTCATCCAGGGAGGTCGGGCTGGATGCCGAAAGAGGGACGCGTCACCAAGACAACGGCCGGTAAGTATGAAATTCTTTTACTTTCACTAGGGAAAGTGCTGTCCCTTCTCTCTATCCTGCACTGATAGGGAGAAGGGAAGCACTTTTCCCGCAGTCCGCAGCAGCTAGTCCGCATCAATTTACTGCACATTTTGTGCAGATCCGCAGCAGAATCTGCAACGCAGATTCTGTGCGGCATTGATGCGGACAGTTGCGGAGGAAATCCGCCACGTGTGGTCATGCCCTTATAGTAGTTATATTCTTGTATATAGGGGTAGTATTATAGTAGTTATATTCTTGTATATAGGGGGCAGTATTATAGTAGTTATATTCTTGTATATAGGGGGCAGTATTATAGTAGTTATATTCTTGTATATAGGAGGCCGTATTATAGTAGATATATTCTTGTATATAGGGGGCAGTATTATAGTAGTTATATTCTTGTATATAGGGGGCAGTATTATAGTAGTTATATTCTTGTATATAGGAGCAGTATTATAGTAGTTATATTCTTGTATATAGGGGCAGTATTGTAGTAGTTATATTCTTGTATATAAGGGGCAGTATTATAGTAGTTATATTCTTGTATATAGGGGCAGTATTATAGTAGTAATATTCTTGTATATAGGGGGAGTATTATAGTAATTATATTCTTGTATATAGGAGCAGTAATATAGTAGTTATATTCTTGTATATAGGGGTAGTATTATAGTAGTTATATTTTTGTATATAGGGAGAAATATTATAGTAGTTATATTCTTGTATATAGGGAGAAGTATTAGGCTGGGTTCACACGTGGCGGAATTTCACTTGAATTCCGCTGCGGACACTCCGCAGCGTTAATCCGCAGCGGAGTCGTTTCTCCATTGACTTCCACTTCTATTTAGAAGTGTTCGTTTAGACGATGCGTAAAATTCCGCTGCGGAGCATAGGCTGCGGAGCGGAATTTGGTGTCCGCAGCATGCTAGGGCTGTTGCGGAGTTGTGGCGGACTGGTTGCGGACTCATGGCGGAATTTCTCCATTGACTTCAATGGAGATTCTACATTCCGCAATGAAGTCCGCAGCTGTCATGTACATGTTATGTGTGCTGCGGATGCGTCTTGCTTTTTTGACATGACATTTCTTCATTCTGGCTGGACCTATGTATTTCTAGGTCTACAGCCAGACTGAGGAAGTCAATGGGGCTCCCGTAATTACGGGATCGTTGCTAGGAGACGTCCGTAAATAGTCACTGTCCATGGTGCTGAAAGAGTTAAGCGATCGGCAGTAACTGTTTCTGCACCCTGGACAGTGACTACCGATCCCAATATACAGCAACCTGTCAAAAAATAGAAGTTCATACTTACCGAGAACTCCCTGCTTCTGTCTCCAGTCCGGCTTCCCAGGATGACGTTTCAGTCTAAGTGACGGCTGCAGCGGTCACATGGACTGCCGCGTCATCCAGGGAGGTCGGGCTGGATGCCGAAAGAGGGACGCGTCACCAAGACAACGGCCGGTAAGTATGAAATTCGTTTACTTTCACTAGGGAAAGTGCTGTCCCTTCTCTCTATCCTGCACTGATAGAGAGAAGGGAAGCACTTTGACCGCAGTCCGCAGCAGCTAGTCCGCATCAATTTACTGCACATTTTGGGCAGATCCGCCGCAGAATCTGCAACGCAGATTCTGTGCGGCATTGATGCGGACAGTTGCGGAGGAAATCCGCCACGTGGGGGCATGCCCTTATAGTAGTTATATTCTTGTATATAGGGGGCAGTAATATAGTAGTTATATTCTTGTATATAGGGGGCAGTAATATAGTAGTTATATTCTTGTATATAGGGGCAGTATTATGGTAGTTGTATTCTTGTTTATAGGGGCAGTATTATAGTAGTTATATTTTTGTATATAGGGGCAGTATTATAGTAGTTATATTTTTGTATATAGGGGGCAGTATTATAGTAGTTATATTCTTGTATATAGGAGGCAGTATTATAGTAGTTATATTCTTGTATATAGGAGCAGTATTATAGTAGTTATATTCTTGTATATAGGAGCTGTATTATAGTAGTTATATTCTTGTATATAGGGGCAGTATTATAGTAGATATATTCTTGTATATAGGGGGTAGTATTATAGTAGTTATATTCTTGTATATAGGAGGCGGTATTATAGTAGTTATATTCTTGTACATAGGGGGAAGTATTATAGTAGTTATATTCTTGTATATAGGAGCAGTATTATAGTAGTTATATTCTTATATATAGGGAGCAGTATTATAGTAGTTATATTCTTGTATATAGGAGCAGTATTATAGTAGTTATATTCTTGTATATAGGGAGCCGTATTATAGTAGTTATATTCTTATATATAGGGAGCAGTATTATAGTAGTTATATTCTTGTATATAGGAGCAGTATTATAGTAGTTATATTCTTGTATATAGGGGGCAGTATTATAGTAGTTATATTCTTGTATATAGGGGGTAGTATTATAGTAGTTATATTCATGTCTATAGGGGCAGTATTATAGTAGTTATATTCTTGTATATAGGGGGCAGTATTATAGTAGTTATATTCTTGTATATAGGGGCAGTATTATAATAGTTATATTCTTGTATAAAGGAGCAGTATTATAGTAGTTCTACTCTTGTATATAGGGGGCAGTATTATAGTAGTTATATTCTTGTATATAGTGGGCAGTATTATAGCAGTTATATTCTTGTATATGGGGGAAATATTATAGTAGTTATATTCTTGTATATAGAGGAAGTATTATAGTAGTTATATTCTTGTATATAGGGGGCAGTATTATAATAGTTGTATTCTTGTATGTAGGAGCAGTATTATAGTAGTTATATTCTTGTATATAGGGAGCAGTATTATAGTAGTTATATGTTTGTATATAGGAGCAGTATTATAGTAGTTATATTCTTGTATATAGGGGGCAGTATTATAATAGTTATATTCTTGTATATAGGAGCAGTATTATAGTAGTTATATTCTTGTATATAGGGGCCAGTATTATAGTAGTTATATTCTTGTATATAGGGGCAGTATTATAGTAGTTATATTCTTGTATATAGGGAGCAGTATTATAGTAGTTATATTCTTGTATATAGGAGCAGTATTATAGTAGTTATATTCTTGTATATAGGAGCAGTATTATAGTAGTTATATTCTTGTATATAGGGGCAGTATTATAGTAGTTATATTCTTGTATATAGGGAGCAGTATTATAGTAATTATATTCTTGTATATAGGAGTAGTATTATAGTAGTTATATTCTTGTATATAGGGGACAGTATTATAGTAGTTATATTCTTGTATATAGGGGCAGTATTATAGTAGCTATATTCTTGTATATATGAGCAGTATTATAGTAGTTATATTCTTGTATATAGGAGCAGCATTATAGTAGTTATATTCTTGTATATAGGGGGCAGTATTGTAGTACTTATATTCTTGTATATAGGGTCAGTATTATAGTAGTTATATTCTTGTATATAGGGAGCAGTATTATAGTAGTTATATTCTTATATATAGGGAGCAGTATTATAGTAGTTATATTCTTGTATATAGGAGCAGTATTTAGTAGTTGTATTCTTGTTTATAGGGGCAGTATTATAGTAGTTATATTTTTGTATATAGGGGCAGTATTAGGGCATGACCACACATGGCGGAATTCCTCCGCAACTGTCCGCATCAATGCCGCACCTAATCCGGGTTGCGGATTACGGCTGCGGATCTGCACAAAATGTGCAGAAAATTGATGCGGACTGGCCGCTGCGGACTGCAGGAAAAGTGCTTCCCTTCTCCCTATTCAGTGCAGGATAGAGAGAAGGGACAGCACTTTCCCTAGTGAAAGTCAAAGAAATTCATACTTACCGCCCGTTGTCTTGGTGACGCGTCCCTCTTTCGGCATCCAGCCCGACCTCCCTGGATGACGCTCCAGTCCATGTGACCGCTGCAGCCTGTGCTTGGCCTGTGATTGGCTGCAGCCGTCACTTACACTGAAACGTCATCCTGGGAGGCCGGACTGGAGACAGACGCAGGGAGTTCTCGGTAAGTATGAACTTATATTTTTTTTTACAGATACATGTATATTGAGATCGGTAGTCACTGTCCCGGGTGCAGAAACAGTTACTGCCGATCGCGTAACTCTTTCAGCACCCTGGACAGTGACTATTTACAGACGTCTCCTAGCAACGCTCCCGTCATTACGGGAGCCCCATTGACTTCCTCAGTCTGGCTGTAGACCTAGAAATACATAGGTCCAGCCAGAATGAAGAAATGTCATGGTAGTAAAAACAATACGCTCCGCAGCACACATAAGATCTGCGGACTTCATTGCGGAATTTTGACTCTCCATTGAAGTCAATGGAGAAATTCCGCCATGAGTCCGCAACCAGTCCGCCACTGCTCCGCAACAGACAGAGCATGCTGCGGACACCAAATTCCGCTCCGCAGCCTATGCTCCGCAGCGGAATTGTACGCATCGTGTAAACGAACACTGCTAAATTAAAGTGAAAGTCAATGGAGAAACGGCTCCGCTGCGGATTAACGCTGCGGAGTGTCCGCAGCGGAATTTAAGTGAAATTCCGCCATGTGTGAACCCGCCCTTATAGTAGTTATATTTTTGTATATAGGGGGCAGTATTATAGTAGTTATATTCTTGTATATAGGAGGCAGTATTATAGTAGTTATATTCTTGTATATAGGAGCAGTATTATAGTAGTTATATTCTTGTATATAGGAGCTGTATTATAGTAGTTATATTCTTGTAAATAGGGGGCAGTATTATAGTAGTTATATTCTTGTATATAGGGGCAGTATTATAGTAGATATATTCTTGTATATAGGGGGTAGTATTATAGTAGTTATATTCTTGTACATAGGGGGAAGTATTATAGTAGTTATATTCTTGTATATAGGAGCAGTATTATAGTAGTTATATTCTTATATATAGGGAGCAGTATTATAGTAGTTATATTCTTGTATATAGGAGCAGTATTATAGTAGTTATATTCTTGTATATAGGGAGCCGTATTATAGTAGTTATATTCTTATATATAGGGAGCAGTATTATAGTAGTTATATTCTTGTATATAGGAGCAGTATTATAGTAGTTATATTCTTTAATTTAGGGAGCAGTATTATAGTAGTTATATTCTTGTATATAGGAGCAGTATTATAGTAGTTGTATTCTTGTTTATAGGGGCAGTATTATAGTAGTTATATTTTTGTATATAGGGGCAGTATTATAGTAGTTATATTTTTGTATATAGGGGGCAGTATTATAGTAGTTATATTCTTGTATATAGGAGGCAGTATTATAGTAGTTATATTCTTGTATATAGGAGCAGTATTATAGTAGTTATATTCTTGTATATAGGAGCTGTATTATAGTAGTTATATTCTTGTATATAGGGGGCAGTATTATAGTAGTTATATTCTTGTATATAGGGGCAGTATTATAGTAGATATATTCTTGTATATAGGGGTAGTATTATAGTAGTTATATTCTTGTATATAGGAGGCGGTATTATAGTAGTTATATTCTTGTACATAGGGGGAAGTATTATAGTAGTTATATTCTTGTATATAGGAGCAGTATTATAGTAGTTATATTCTTATATATAGGGAGCAGTATTATAGTAGTTATATTCTTGTATATAGGAGCAGTATTATAGTAGTTATATTCTTGTATATAGGGAGCCGTATTATAGTAGTTATATTCTTATATATAGGGAGCAGTATTATAGTAGTTATATTCTTGTATATAGGAGCAGTATTATAGTAGTTATATTCTTGTATATAGGGGGCAGTATTATAGTAGTTATATTCTTGTATATAGGGGGTAGTATTATAGTAGTTATATTCATGTCTATAGGGGCAGTATTATAGTAGTTATATTCTTGTATATAGGGGGCAGTATTATAGTAGTTATATTCTTGTATATAGGGGCAGTATTATAATAGTTATATTCTTGTATAAAGGAGCAGTATTATAGTAGTTCTACTCTTGTATATAGGGGGCAGTATTATAGTAGTTATATTCTTGTATATAGTGGGCAGTATTATAGCAGTTATATTCTTGTATATGGGGGAAATATTATAGTAGTTATATTCTTGTATATAGGGGGCAGTATTATAATAGTTGTATTCTTGTATGTAGGAGCAGTATTATAGTAGTTATATTCTTGTATATAGGGAGCAGTATTATAGTAGTTATATGTTTGTATATAGGAGCAGTATTATAGTAGTTATATTCTTGTATATAGGGGGCAGTATTATAATAGTTATATTCTTGTATATAGGAGCAGTATTATAGTAGTTATATTCTTGTATATAGGGGCCAGTATTATAGTAGTTATATTCTTGTATATAGGGGCAGTATTATAGTAGTTATATTCTTGTATATAGGGAGCAGTATTATAGTAGTTATATTCTTGTATATAGGAGCAGTATTATAGTAGTTATATTCTTGTATATAGGAGCAGTATTATAGTAGTTATATTCTTGTATATAGGGGCAGTATTATAGTAGTTATATTCTTGTATATAGGGGGCAGTATTATAGTAGTTATAGTCTTGTATATAGGGGGCAGTATTATAGTAGTTATATTCTTGTATATAAGGGCAGTATTATAGTAGTTATATTCTTGTATATAGGGGGTAGTATTATAGTAGTTATATTCTTGTATATAGGGGCAGTATTATAGTAGTTATATTCTTGTATATAGGGGCAGTATTATAGTAGTTATATTCTTGTATATAGGGAGCAGTATTATAGTAGTTATATTCTTGTATATAGGAGCAGTATTATAGTAGTTATATTCTTGTATATAGGAGCAGTATTATAGTAGTTATATTCTTGTATATAGGGGCAGTATTATAGTAGTTATATTCTTGTATATAGGGGGCAGTATTATAGTAGTTATAGTCTTGTATATAGGGGGCAGTATTATAGTAGTTATATTCTTGTATATAAGGGCAGTATTATAGTAGTTATATTCTTGTATATAGGGGGCAGTATTATAGTCGTTATATTCTTGTATATAGGAGGCAGTATTATAGTAGTTATATTCTTGTATATAGGGAGCAGTATTATAGTAGTTATATTCTTGTATATAGGGGCAGTATTATAGTAGTTATATTCTTGTATATAGGGGGCAGTATTATAGTAGTTATATCCTTGTATATAGGGGCAGTATTATAATAGTTATATTCTTGTATATAGGGGCAGTATTATAGTAGTTATATTCTTGTATATAGGGGCAGTATTATAGTAGCTATATTCTTGTACATAGGAACAGTATTATAAAGTACTTGTATTCTTGTACATAGGGGGCAGTATTATTATTACTAATGCTAATAACAGAGCATTAATATTCAGTATTTCACCCACATTCTTATAGTGTCTTTTACACCAGATTATATTTCCTTGCAAATTGGTCCTGATGCTCCTTGCTGCCCCCTTATGGCATAAAAACTAAAAAGAATTCAAGAATATTTTACAATTGACTTTGTTGCATACAGGAAATCTTGGACTGCAAAGGCCACATCAGGACAGTTCCATTTATGCAAAAAAAAAATAAGAATGCAAACATAGTGTACTGGCAAATACCACAACAGGGAGGGAGCGCTGGCATTTTACAGACAGAGGTTATAGACTGCAGACGCTGAGGGAGAGTGTTCCATAAGTGCCAAATGGGTTACACGGAAAAACAACTGCACAGTATTTATCAGGACTGGTAAAAAAGCTTTC